>NC_137079.1:3577500-3592100 GCF_951640355.1 Cnephaeus nilssonii | reverse complement strand
TCCGAGTCCAGTAAAAACTGGAACCGGGCAGGCGGGCAGATTCAGGGATCCTGCAGGGGGAGCAGCCGTCCTGCACTGAGGCCTCCTGCAGCCATGTGTGTGCTGATCAGAACCAGCCAGGAATGGAGCCTCGTGCAGTCCACAGGGATGAGCCCTGGCAGAGGGGAAGGCAAAGAATGATAGAAAGTGTGCGTTTTATTTAATCACTACTAAGTGAGGCAACTGTTTTATTCTGAATTTTATACTATAACTAGCAGCCCATTTGCACGAAGATTCGTGCAATAGACCTTCATTCACCTGGCTGCCTGCACCAGTTTTCTGCTGGCACCGAGGACCCAGGCCTTAGCTGTGGCCACCGCCTTCTGCCTTCTTTCAGGGTCAGGGCTTGGCCCCGGGCGGCAGCCTTGGGCTTGGCTGCACCCCAGCCTCCCTTGCTACGGATCGCAGGAGCGGACCCCCAGTGGTTGCCTGTGATCCGTGCAGGCTCCCCGCTGGTGCCTGAGGCTTTCCTGGCCTTGGGCTCGGCCGCACCCAGCGTCCCCTATGGATCTTAGGAGCCGACCCCCAGTGGTTGCCTGTGATCCGTGCAGGCTCCCCGCTGGTGCCTGAGGCTTTCCTGGCCTTGGGCTCGGCCGCACCCAGCGTCCCCTATGGATCTTAGGAGCCGACCCCCAGTGGTTGCCTACGATCCGTGCAGGCTCCCCGCTGGTGCCCAAGGCCCACAAAGCCTCCGGTGGAGGCTTTCCCGGCCTTGGACTCGGCCGCACCCCAGCGTCCCTGCGATGGTTTCCTGGTGGGTGTGGCTGGTGGGCGTGGCTGGTGGGCGTGGCTTGTGTGTAGCAAAGGTATGGTCAATTTGCATATTACTCTATTATTAGGTAGGATATGGGGAATAAATTATTAGAAAATGCCCCCTCCCATCTCTTATTTTTTCTGGTGAGTTGCATTGTGGAGTTTCTAGCGCATTTTTTATTAATTTTAGACAATTTGTATCATAGAAGCCTGTCAGAAGCCATTAGATTTTGCTTTGAAAAATCTAGTGATGTAAGTTCTTGCTTGAGTACAGTTTCTTTCTCTCCATGACAGGATGTAGCTAGTAACCTTTAAATTAAATGTTTCTTGGTCTACTCACTTATAAAAACAGAAAAAGTAATGCCCCAAGGAAAGATAATTGCTTTTCTTTCAAACAGAAGAGCTATCTCTAGCTTATTTAGTTTGCATTTCGGGGTATTTGTTTAATTATTATCACCTTATAGCCCTTCTCTTTTAAAGCCCTCCTTTATTTTCTGTTTCATTGTGCAAGGACAAGCTTGGGACAATCAAGTCTTTTAAATAGAGCCACACTCTCCTCTGTGTCCACATCCCCTAACACACTCTCTGTTCAGAGATGGTGAAATTGAAGGGACTGGACAGGGTGCTTTCTCAACATATGAAGTGTAAGAACCGAGTTAACAAATACTTCTATGTCTGTGCCTCAAAACTTAATTTACTTTAGCATAAATCATAGAGATAATCTTTACATTTTTATGACTTACAAGGCAGGGGAAAGAGGATCATGCTGATGTTGTGGTCAAATGTAATCTCTGGGATTCTGTATCAAACTAAAAATAATTGTGTTTCTAGCCAGGACAGCCCTTCAATTTATCCTATCATGGGGGTCCCCATTCAATTGGTGTCCTGGGAAGAAATGGATTGGAATTAGAGCAACAGTTATCCTTTGGTCTAAGTGTGGGTCCCCAGAGGTCCAAACAGTAAGCCCGACAAAGTCTGCAGAGCATTCTGTAGAAGTCAGGACGTTTACTATGCAGAATGCAGAGAGACTTCCAGACTTTTCCCTTGAGTGTGACCAAAGCTTCCAGGGTACTGGGACAACTCACCATGCCTTTACTTCTTAGTTCAACACATATAGGGTCAGGCCCAGCCAGTGTGGTACAGTGGTTGAGCATCAACCTATTAACAGGAGGTCACAGTTCGATTCCTGGTCACATGCCGGGTTATGGGCTAGATCCCCAGTAGGAGGCATGCAGGAGGCAGCTGATCAATTATTCTCTCTCATCATTGATGTTTCTATCTCTTTCTCCTTCTCCCTTCCTCTCTCTGAAATCAATCAAAACATATTAAACAAACAAACAAACAAACAAAAATACGGGGTCAGAATTTTGAGAAAAGCATCCAGTGACAGAGCATGTAGCAAAGTGGGAATTGGATTCGAGGTCAGCAGGTTCAGGTTTAAGTGAAGTCTTGTCCTTATCAGCTGGTACCAAGACTTACTTCCTCCCTGTGCCCTGTGGATAAAAGGACCTGTCTGCCAGTTTGCTGATTTGATTAAAAATTATAATGCATTTGAGAAATACATTATCAACTAAATACCAAAATACAAGTAAACTTTGAGAAGTAACCCAGCGTCAGATTTTGTGTGGGCAACCTCTAGTGTTGGTAGATGGACGACAGAATCTAAGGAGGTCAGTGACATTGTTTAGGGTCACAGAGACAGAAAGAAACATTAAAAATTCAAGTTCCCAGAAAATCAGCTTTCCAGAAAACTCTCTCGTAGGTAGGTGTGAGAGGATGGTAGATTCGTTTTTTTCAAAACGTGGTCTGTGGAAGCCCTGCCCATAACGTGCATATTTGTTAAAAATGCAAATTCTTGGGCTTCGCTCAAGACTAACTGGATCAGGGTCACTGGGAATGGGCTCATTTTATGCAAGCTCCCAAGTGAATCGGCACATGAGTCTTTGGAAATCCTTCTTTTATAGAGACTGTTAAAGCGGAGTAAGACATCTGGCTCTGATCATGGAATATTTGCATGCCCTTGGACATGGACCGTCCTAGTTTGTGGAGCTTTACTAGTAAAGGAAGGTGCTGTCTTGTAGGTAAATGTGGGAATAAGTAATTACAGTGTAAGAAAAGAAAGAGCTCACTGGATACATCCTCACACTGTGGCCGTGAGAGAATGGCTGCAGCTCAGGAATAGGAGTATCTGAGATTATATCCCGGGTGGGAGAGATGTTCGCATTGCCCATGGGGCATTTATTATCGTATGAAGGAAACATCATGTCTTCAAAAATCTTGATTTCTCTCCTCCCCCGCTTCCTGCCCAGTGACAATCTCCTAAATCTCCTAGGCTTCCTGAGATTCGTGTTGGCATTGGCAGGAGTTGGCCTGTGCCCGGAATGCCAGTCCCTCTCGGAGCTCTGTGCAGGCTCATCTTACTATGTCCCTGTGACCCAGGGCCACTGCGCTCACCCAATCGTTGTTTGACGGGGCACCTTTTCCCAGCGGAGGTTTTGGTAGCAGACAGGAAAGGAGAGAGCAGGAGTGGGGGGATACACATTGAGGTGCAGTGACATTGACTGGGCTTCGTTGTCAGTAGGGGCTCAATGCCTCACAAGGACTGACTGCCTGTATGACCTTGGGAATGCTACCTAATATTCCTGAACTTCAGTTCCCTCATGAGTTAAATTCAAGTCAAAAGCACAAGCTTCATTGCGTGCAAGTGAGATTGAGATGAGAGAATGGGCGTCCGTTTGCCTGGCACAATGTCATTTATGAATAGACGTTTCCTTCATTGCTAGACACCCACCCTTCCCTGCCCTTCACCACATCCCGCTCATTGTCAGGTCAGCGTCAGCTCAGCAGACATGTATTTGGTAAAACTATTCGCAAACGTTAAGGACTGAAGGCTCAGCTCTCCCTCCACCAGGGGAGGCTTTCACTGGGGCCTTCCCTGCCCGTCACTGTAGAAAGATAGCGTCACAACCTAGTGAGCTGCGGTCGGCCCTCCTGACATACACTGTTGGACAAACTAATCCTGCTCGGAAGGAATCGTGTCCTCATTTGACTACCCGTCTCATGGCTAAGGAGGCAGAGGAGGAGCAGGGCCACAAGTCTGCCTGACAGAGTGGTGTTGGAACTCAGCTCCTGTCTTCCTGCAAGCGTATCTGTCCAGTAGAGACCGCCCCAGCGCCCAGCCTGAAGCGACGTTAAACACCTTCCTGCCTCAGACTTAGTCCTGCATCTCTATTTTCTGTTCCAGAGACTGAATCACCACTTACTGGGTCATCTAAGAAGGAAATTGGGGGATTTTCCTTGGGGCTGCCCTTTTCTCATCTCCTGCTCCCAGTCAATGCCCCAAGTTTCTTCATTTATAGGCTTCATATTTTTGAAATTTGCTCTCTCGTCTTCAGACACGTAACTAGACAGGACAAGGTTCCTGACAAAGACAGCCTGTCTAGACGACTCTGCCGTGGCCTGCTGGCATGTGTTCCTGTTTGGGTCACAGGTGGTGACACCAAAGGGAACGTGGAAGAGCCTTTAGGCTGATGGCCCCAAGGGCTCACACTTCTGGTCACAATCACTGATGGGAAATAAATACCTAGTTCTCCGGTCTCCCGGCTCCCTATGTCACTCTGCCTTCTGTGATTCCTTTCTCAGGTGAACTGTTTTCAACCTTTTAGAATGAACGATATAATAGTATGCCATTTGGTTAGGGTGCCTTCTGAATGGGTTTGCATTTGTTTCTGTAAGTGGAAAACAAAGACAGTGGGGAAAAGGACAAAGGTAAAGGAGGAGAAAACAATAGAACAGTACCCTCAGAGAGAGCATTGCTCTGGAAAATCAGTACCAGTATTTAGATTATTGATCAGCCCGAACGGTGTAGCTCGGTGGTTGAGCATCAACCTATGAACCAGGTCACAGTTTGATTCCCTGTCAGGGCACATATCTGGGTTGCAATCCCCAGTAGGAGGCATGCAGGAGGCAACTGATTAATGATTCTCTCTCAACATTGATGTTTCTCTCTCTCTCTCCCTCTCCCTTCCTCTCTGAAATCAATAAAGATATGGTTTACTTATAAAAAAATAAAAACAAAAATAGAATAAATTATTGATCATACCTCTATAGAAGGAGAAGGCTATGGGGAAAAAAAAAAGTCCCTTAATTTAAAAAGAATCTATAATGAACAAACACCCTTAAACGGTTTAAACTCCCTGGGTCAGAACTTCCACAGAGGAATTTACAAAAATATTTTGTTTTAAAACCACTTTTGGTAGGATGTCAGTAAATTGTGGCCATTTATGAGCTTTTATAGAAAATTCAAGTAATATTCAGAATCTAAAAATAAACAAACACGAAAGAAAGAGGAAAACTAAACACTGGAGCTCACTCATGCTCATCCTTTCTGCACCCTCAGGCGCCTGGGTGACAAGACCAGAGCTTCTAGATTGAGGAGTCAGCTGTCTGCAAATTAAGGAGGGATTCATGAAAAGCAGTGGACACAGGTGATCCAAAGAACCTCGGTAGTGAACCAGCGTTGAGTTATAACAGATGCTGACTCCCCATGAAAGCGTAGACTAAAAATAGGAAAGACAAAATAACCTTGGAAGAGTTTAAGGAAAATTGGCAATCTTCAGACTCCATAATTTTTTTTTTAAATCACTTGGACCTCAATCCAATGTGAGTTTATTTACAAGAAATTTGGTTACCTTATTGAATGCATTATTCTAAAACTTTATCTTTATATGAGCTATTTGGCTGGATCTGTCCTGCAGTATTTGTATTTAGGGAAAGAAAAAGGTACAAGCTGCAAGATATGGTGAAACAATGTCATTTAACATTTATTTTTCCAACAACTTTGAGAACATAGTGATAAATTTTCCTTCAGGGATTTCTGGGGAGCAGCTATGAGGTTGAGCTGTGGAGACAAAATGATCTGTAATTGGGTCATAACCCTATATGCTCTTGCTTCACTGGGGGAAAGCAAAAACAAATCTGAGATCAATATTTACACATAGAGGAGATTTCCTAAATATTTGGGGTTTTTTTGCAATGTTTGATTTGACCACACAATGCATTTTTTTTATGTTCTGCGATTCCTAGAGGAAAATGGATGAATACTCAGATACTTTTAAAGAAACATATCAAATTAACAACAATCTTTATTGTCAATGACTCATTTTTATTGCACAGAATTCATAGTGTGTTCCATGTTAATAAGCAAATACATGGAGTTCTAGTCACACGGAGACTCAGCAAGGTCATGAGCCTTCAAGGAAACTCTAAAGATGGCATCTAGAGAGGAAAGGGCCTCCTTACAAGACTGGCCATCAGAGCACGCCTTTCAGAAACCACCAGCTTAGAATCAACTACAAACCACTCGTTGACTGAAATAAAAAGTTATTTTTAAATGTGTTGGTTTTAGGATAATTCAAAAACATCTAAAACATTTATATAGTGGGCTGTATCACTGGCCAAGCTTTTCTAGTCATGGCAGACCCCTTGACGATCCAGTTAACAAATAAGCTGTTTATTCTGTGTTAGGTGCTGTGCTAGAAGTATATGATTGTCTAACCACTATGCTGTACACATGAATCTAATGCAAAATAATGTTGAATATAAACTGCAATTTTAAATTAAAAAAAAAAAGATGTAGCTTCTTCTCTCAACACATTAGTTGGGTGAATAAGAACCACATGAAATGCTAAATAAAAATGTGTATTTAATAATAATAGAGACAATTGTAACAATTACAAATTGGCCTATTGTAAATAACACAGCTAACTCAATTTAGTTTAAACAACAAAACTAACTGATGATATCACATAGCTGGAGGGTTGGAAGGCTTCAGTCTACAGTGGCTTATCTAGAGAATCAAAGACACTTTGCGTTTCACCTTCCACGGTGTCAGGTTCATCCAAGCTGCTCTTCCCCCATGGTGGCAGGTGGGCAGCAGTGGTGCCAGGTGCCTTGTTTTCATGGCCCATCACCCAAAAGGAGAAAGAGCAAAGCCTTCTACTGGCTCTCCCAGAACAAGGAACATTCTAGTGCAGAAGACCCCAGATACCTTTGGCCTGAAATAAGTCTAGTTTATTTCTGAACCCATCACTTCACCCAGACTTCCCGAGCTTATCTCAGTGGCAAGGGATTGAAATTAGCCGAGAGCTAGGATCAGGCTGGGTCGGTCCCACTTGCTCCCTAAGCCACATGAGGATATGCAATTGAAGGACTATGTGTGCAGTGACCACATGTCTGCTCCTTTGGTGTCTCTCTCTCTCTCTCTCTCTCTCTCTCTCTCTCTCTCTCACACACACACACACACACACACACACACACACACACACACACTTATATGCCCTTTTCAAAAACCCCTACAGCTATAGGAAAATACTCAACCCCTGCCCATAGGATAACATCAGAAGGTTCTATTGGCTGCATTCGGGTCCTCATGCAAGGTCTCTTGGTGACACGCCATCCTCTTATCTTCTTCATTAGATTGCCTAAAACTCTATCTGGTCCAGTGATTTATGGCTAAATGTTATTTTATCCATCCTTGGTTTTCCAAATCTATAATCATGAGGAAATCTTATGGTAATGTCAATGAAATTCTCCTTTGAAAAAGGAGGGAATGGGAAATACATTGTTATTGTTAATACTAGAGGCCCAGTGCATGAATTCGTTCACGGGTGGGGTCCCTCATCCTGGCTGGCAATTGGGACTGCAGGAGGTTGGCCGGCTGGGGGTGGGAGGTGGAAGGGACCACAGGAGATTGGCTGTGGGAGCACACTGACCACCAGGGGGCAGCTCCTGCATTGAGCATCTGCCCCCTGGTGGTCAGTGCATGTCATTGCGACCAGTTGATTGGGTCGGTCAGTCGTTTGGTCGTTCACTTGCTTAGGCTTTTATAGATATAGATTCCACAATCCCAAACATATACTCCTGTCCAGGAAAAGCCAGGATCCCCTTTTCCTTGAAATGGAGTCAGTTTTTTTGAATCCCATGTAGTAGCTGCTCAGGAGGCTTTCTGGGAAAATCTCGTGCATTGTCCTACATGGCCACATCAGGGGACATTCCTGTCCAGGCAATGTAAAACCTTAGCAGGAGAGTGGAATGATGTCAGGTTTGGGGACATTGGCTGGGGAAATAAAGAAATCACTGGTTTCAGCCAAGTTTGAGATCTCTTTGATAATCCGACTCACTTAAAAATGCAGTCAGCTTTGGTCTGTTTGCTTCTGGTGAATTCCATGGCCTAGTATACACAGGTAGAGACTGAGTTTAGCTCCAGTCCCTGAGCCCGTGAGTGTCTGTCCTCTATAGTGATGTTCTGAAGTAACAGGCATCTGTGCACAACTTATTTTCCCTGGCTGTCCATCCATAGATGTTACCTTCATCCTCACATTTGCCTCAGAACAAATGGAAAAACAGCCTCTTGTAGGAGGAGCTGAAATTTGCCGCCTGTCCCCATGTCATATCTCAGGCACACCTTCAGGGTGAGATTTTGTTCCACTGTCATCAGTCAAAGGACGCTGAGGCACTTGGGGTATCAGACTTCTCCTTTACCCCAATATTTTCTGTTTTATAAGCATCCCACCCCTCTGCCCTTGCTCACATGGCCCGTAGCTCGGGGGTAATGTATCTGGCTTTTATAACTCTGCCAGATTTCTAATTACAAATATTTGAGGTGCTGCAGAATATTGTTTCTCAGCAGAGCACGCTTGCTTTAGCAGGGCTCTCTACGCTTTCAGATTGGCCTGCTTTAGATTGATCCTCTCTCTTTAGTCTTTCTTTTGGGAGTCGAATGAATTAGCCAACACTCAGACACTGTCACTTTTCCCCATCAACTCTCGTAATGCTATAGCAGAGCATGTGATCTTTGCCCTCACATCCGATTGGTGGACTGTGGTTTGCAATCACTGTTTCTCATCCTTGCCAGAAGGTCTGGAGTCCCACTCCCTCTGTCCTTCTTCCAGTAAGTCCTCGTCACATGGAACAACCCACTCCAATAGTAATGCCACTTGTCTGTTCTCACACGTGGCCATTTTACAGTTTTTCATGAAAGAGAGAACATGGCAAAGAGAGAGCTTTCCAAGATCCTACCCCTGAAAGGAACTCGTGGAGCTTGTACCCAAGAACATAGATGTGTGAGAGGGTAGAGACGGGTAGCGAGCACGTCCCTCCGAGGCCCTGATTGCATGATTCTTCATTGGGGACAGGGAAGGACACAGGAGAGAATTACAGGAGAGTGGATGCTTTGGCAGGGAGGTCTCTCTCGCTAATCCCTTTAAGTGTAGAGTATCTTAAAACAGAGGTCTTGTGCTGATATTCATAGGAATTCCCCAGGAAAATAAGAAAATCCCAGAGTAGCAGGGTTGGGGGTGCTTAGGCTGATTCTGAGAGACCTGCATAGACTTGTAGGTGTCCCAGGGGGACTGGAGTTCCAATGTCCCCAAATGGCAGGAAATGGAGAATCATGCAGGCCTCGTACCAGATAGACACCCCAGAGGTCGAATTTGCGCTTGCATACATGATTGCTCCAACTGAGAGAATTCCCTTGGAAAGTAGGTAGAACTATGGATTAAAAAATAACAAAAAGGCCCTGGCTGGCTGAAGCGTTGCCCCGGACACCAAAACAGTTGCAGGTTCGATTCCTGGTCAGGGCACATACCGAGGTTGTGAGTTTGATCTCAGGTTTGGGCATGTACAGGAATCAACTGTTCCTCTCACATTGTTGTTTTTTGTTTTGTTTTTCTCTTTCTCTCTCCCTTCCTTCCTTAAAAAAAATCAATAAAAACATATCCTCTGGTGTGTATTGAAAAAAAAGGAGAAGAAAGAAAAAGAAGAAAGCCTTTTTTTTTTTTTTTTTGTATGGGGAGGGGAAGGAAGGAGAAACAATTTCATATATTTTGGGAGGAGAGGAACAGACAATTTGTTTGAGATTAAGTTTCTAACTCTTTGCCTGAATAAACTCTCTTAACAAAATTAAATCTGGGTGTAATCAAGTTAAAATTCCTGAAAGCTGAGTTTGTACCTGCTGCAAAATGATCATGTGAGAAAAAGGATTAGAAGTGAAAAGTAGGGCGTATTTAATTTATAACAAACAAACCAACTTAGCTGTAACAAATGACTTAGGTTGACAAAGAGGAGGAATTCATGCCACAGGATTGTTTCTGAGCAGGCTGGAGGTTCTTTGGAAATCAGACTGAAGAAGGCTTCGGTCTGGATGGAACGAATCAGGGAGCAGAGTGTCCTAACTGAGGGAGGCACCTGGTGACTGCGTAGAGGATGAAAGCGTCATTGTGTAGCAGAGTCTCCAGTTTGTCAGATTCTACAAGTTTGATATTTGAAATAAGAAAAGGTATTCTTCCTGATACTTTTATGCAGCAGATATTAATAGTTAAGGAGACTGCAGCTCAGAAAAACTGGAGGTAAGATTACTCACCCAGAATCCCATAGCTAGTGGCAAGAAGAGCTAGACATGCACCCCTAATCTTAGCCACCACACAAAATATTCTTTCCACCATAACTAAAGGCATCTCTGGCTCCCTGCTCCAACATCCCTCTAACATCAAGGTCACAGTTTAAGTCAAATGCCTGGTGTTTACTTTCTGATCTTTGGGAATGCAATATCTTCCAAAAGACATTCTTGTGAGTTAGGTTTTTCTGCTTTTGTGCCTCAGTTTCTCAGGTTGTTGACCCTGTTGCCATATCTTTCCATGATGGCTATTATCTTTTTAAAAATATATATTTTATTAATTTTTTACAGAGAGGAAGGGAGAGGGATAGAGAGTTAGAAACATCAATGAGAGAGAAACATCGATCAGCTGCCTCCCGCACACCTCCTACTGAGGATGTGCCCGCAACTAAGGTACATGCCCTTGACCGGAATCGAACCTGGGACCTTTCAGTCCTCAGGCCAACGTTCTGTCCACTGAGCCAAACCGGTCATGGCAGATGGCTATTATCTTGGTGTCTCCAGTTTCCTGTTGCTTTTGACCAAGTTTACTATTTCTTCTCTTATACTAAGACAGCGCAGGTGGTATGTACATTTCTGATCTTCAAAATATGAAAAGGACAATTCAGAGACCCATGAAGGAAATGGCATGGCTTTCCATTGAGATGGGGTTGACTCCCTTCTCTACTACTTAACAGCTGCCTTAGAAGCATGACATACTCAGATTGCATTGTCTTCCTCTAGAGACCTCCTGGCCTTCCTTTCCCATCCACTAGGGGCTGCTGTTACATCTAATCCATGATTACTCTTGGAAGCAGTATGTTCAAACCATGCATTCTGAGTAAAAAAAATCCTCATGATAGCTAATTACACCATGACATTAAGATATCAAAGCATTAAAGGTATTTTTCATACCAAAAATTTAACTTCCTGTGTTATTACCCTATTTTTGTCTCGGGAGTACATCTCCCTTGACACAAGCCCCTTCCACACCCTTGTCTCCCATACTTTCCCCCCTTTGCCCACTAGAACCCCAAGGAATCCAACAGGAAACCAACTCCCCATCATCCTTACTATCATAGCTGAGCACACAGCCCACTTCTAGGCACTTAGTGAAACCTGACCCTAAGGATATAGGTTCCCCTTAGTCAGTGAGTGGAAATAATAAGATGGGGGGGGGGGCGTGGATATTATAGACAGGAGGATTTTAAAAGAGCAAACTTGGGGGTGTGTGAGAGGGTGGGAATTTGTTGACATGCTTATTTTTAATCTGAAAAAAGGGGACCAATAATGGTGAAGAAGCTACAATGGGGAGACAGGAGAATGCTAAGCATTACCTGTTTCTTGGCTCACCTCCTGGTCCAGAGATGGATGGCTTGTGGGGGAGTGGGCAGCAAATTAAATTTAAATTAAAAGTAAAGAACAATAAGAAAAAGTAAATATAAGTATTGAAAAACTATAAATGACATATGAATATTTTAAAAATCACTAACATCTGCTGCAACATTCCACAATATTTCACAGGTTAGCCCTTCTCCCAACACTAACCCTGTAACAGATTTTAACACAAGCTGTGAGGACAGTGTCAGGAAGTAAAGGAAGATAAATAACTTAATTCAGTGGTTGTCTAAATTGGGAAAGGTGTGTGCATATTGCTCTTATCCAGTGATGTTATCTTCTCCTGGTGAGTTGTGGATATAATGTAAGACTCAAGACTAACCTTCCGGGAACCCAACTAATTTATAAATCTAAAGGGCAGGTACTCTTAGCCCCCTGGTGCATGAAGTTGGGTCTGACTCATTAGACCTGGAAAAATCTAAATTACATAAGCCCTACCTATCAAATGATAAAAACAAACAAACACAAAGCTTCAGATAAAAGGGCTGCAAAACATAGAGTGGCATAAATTAGAAGATAAAGAAATTTGTAAGAGACCTTAGTCCTAGGGAACTCTAGAAGACAGATAGATATTTCTGAAGAAAGGCATGACTCGAGTCTCCCATACCTTAGGTAGGGCATTGACCTTAATGCTGATTAAATATCCTTTGTAAAAAATTCCATTATAAATCCAGATAATTTACTTAAAGTACCTATCTAGGACCTGACATAGAAAGCACACAAGGCTCATTATCTATATGGGTAATGATGTTAGTACCAGTATGAGCATATTTATTGTTAGTTAATTAAACAAGTGGATCTCAAAAGAAATATGATTTGAGTAGATTTGGGAGCAACCTAAAGATCCAAGGGAGAGCACAGGAAGGAGATGAGGACAGCAACGACCAGAAGGCGAGTTACACGTCAGCTAGGTAATCAGCAGATGTGGGCTCAGCAGCTTCCCAATGAACAGTGATTCTCAGGAAACCCAGCTTTCGTGAAAGGCCAAGGCTAGAGTGAACAACTTGTTCTTAATGACTATTTAATATACCATACAGTATATATATGAAAATTAACCGTTTCCCTAAGGACGTGTCCATTTTCCTTGTTATCATAAGGGATTTTGGTTAATGTTATTTCATTGGTTGATCAATTTTATAACTGATTTGTGTTAAACATTGTGCTAAGTACTGTATATACAACAATCAATAAGAAAAGCAAATTTGTTTCAAGGACTTTACTGACTTCTTTGTCATAAGGCCTTTTCCATACTTAGAATGATTCCCGTAAAATGGCTTTCCAAAGTGAACAAAGTAAATGTGAACATGATAAAGGCTCTTGCTTTCTTAAAAGGGTCCACCAACTCACAATCCTTTCAGAAACAAATGAAATAAATTTATTTTTCCATCATTTAATCTAGACCCTTTTAATTAAATCAGTTAACATTTAGTGAGCATTTAATTTACGCTATAAGTCAGGTCTTACACAATGAAATAAGAACATAAAAATCAATAAAACACTGTTCTTGTCTAATCTAGTAGATGGGAAAATTTATATGGAAACTATTAGTGACTGAGTGGAGCTATTTAGTACCATGGGAACGAGAACAGAGCATGATTAATTCTGTCTGACAGGTCATGGTTCATAAAGCCTATGATATTTTGAGTTTGGTCTTTGGGGATGAGAGGGGTTTTTCGGAGTTGGCATGGGGAAAGGAATTTCGTGAAAGAGTAGATAAAGTGTGTGAAGTCCAGATTGTGAAAGTTCATGGCATCTTTTAGAGAACTGAGTTGTCTGTTTTGACCATAGTTCAGGAAGAGGGAAGAGCAAGAAGATGATAATGAAACTAAAAGGTGTCCTGGAATTGGAGAATATTATGCTAAGTGAAATAAGTCAGTCAGAGAAAGTATCCCATGATCTCACTCATACGTGGAATCTGATGAACAAGATAAACTGATGAACAAAATAGATCCATAGACATAGAAGTATGGAACAGACTGTTGAATCTCAGAGGGAAGGTGGGGGAGGGTGGGTGGGAAGAGATCAACAAAAGAACTTGTATGCATAACCCAAGGACACAGACAATAAGGTGATGAAGGCCTAGGACACGAAAGGGGGAGCAGAGACAGGCTAGAAGGGATCAGTGGGGGGAAAAGGGGCATAAGTGTAATACTTTCAATAATAAAGATTAAAAATAAATAATAAATAAATATTAAAAAAGCTGCCCCAGGGCCAGGTCATGGCTGAACTTATAATAAGGTCATTGGACTTATGGAGAAAGAAAGGATTTTAACACATTGTGGACCAGTAGTTTTATTGCTAGCTTTACCCAGTGGCCAGGTAAGTTTCTATTGAATGAGTACAAAAAACGTTTTACATAAATGTTAAAGGCACGCTTTAAAATTAAATACCCATTGCATTTTGAAGTTATTTATTACATGTTCTTAAAAGCTAATATCTTTTTTAAAAATATATTTTATTGATTTTTTCACAGAGAGGAAGGGAGAGGGATAGAGAGTTAGAAACCACTGAAGAGAGAAACATCAATCAGCTGCCTCCTGCACACCCCCCACTGGGGATGTGCCCACAACCAAGGTACATGCCCTTGACTGGAATCAAACCTGGGACCCTTCAGTCCACAGGCTGATGCTCTATCCACTGAGCCAAACTGGTTAGGGCACAAGCTAATATCGTTTTAAAGAATTCTCATGATTGACCACAAGCCTTAAAACAGAAAACACAGGAATTCTCGTGATCCGTCCACAATGTGTTAAGAAAGGGGGTTGGCCTCAGATGTGCACTTAGTGATACTTGCAGTGGTGAGGATGGATTAGAAAGGCCAGGACAGACAAGAAGCAGGCAAAGACTGTTACATTGGCCAAGCATGAGAAATGATGGCCAGATCTAAGTGCAAATTACAGGAGAATCAGGACTTCTGAACTTGACCCAATATCTGAGGTAAATTACTAGACTTAAATAACAACGGGGCATAGAGAAG
>NC_137079.1:3565000-3575000 GCF_951640355.1 Cnephaeus nilssonii | reverse complement strand
CAAAAATGACAAAATTCTAAGATTTGATGCATGTTTATTTAAAACAATTAAAAATTACTGAAAGTTTATCATGCCTTTTGTAGTCATCCAAACATTTTCTAGTGATTACAAACAGTAATAAAACAAATTTTCTAGATTGTCTTTGATTTTCATGCTCCCGCTGAAAAGCTAATTTTGCAGTGATTCTTAGTTCCCAGAGCACACTCTTCAGGGACAATTCAAATCAAAATAAGAGAATGGTACCCTCTGAGCTGGGAAAATGAAAAGAGACCTCTTAGCACAAAGAACACAGTGTTCACATGTATTTCCCAGTATATGTTTAACCTTCACTGTACAGAAACAGTAAACATTTTTAATGTCTCTGATTCAAACAACTTATTTTAAAATAAAAGAAATATGTACTGTGAATAAAATATATTTTCTGGATATCTCATTTCTACTGATCTTGGTTATGAAATAAACTCAGGTCAGAATTAAATGTCTTGGTAAAATAGCATCAATATTTCCTGACTGATGAGAATGAGTTGAATAAAGAAGGAAATAATATTCATGAAAAATTTCTGACGTTGGTCCTCATGTTATCAGTGTTTCTGTTTTTCTCTATCCCTATCTCTACTAAAATTTATTGGAAAGGGGTGTGTGTGTGTTTATGTATTTCTTAAATCATATGAATCAAAGACATGTAGCCATAGCCTCATTCCTGTCTGCACCTGCCAGTGGATATTGAGAGCATTTCAATTACAGAATTTAAAACTAGGATAAAGTGGGCCCTGGCCCAGAATGTCAGTTGGTTGCAGCCTCCTTCTGATGAGCCATGATTGCAGGTTGGATCCCTGGTAAGAGTACATGCAAGAATCAGCCAATGAAAGCACAAATAGGTGGGACAACAAACTGATGTTTCCCTCTCTCTCTCTAAAAATCAATAAATTAAAAAACTGAGATAAAATGGAAATAGTTCCCCATAGAAAATTAACTTTAGTCTGAGTTAATAAAATGATTGGATTTATTATGATCCCTGGTTTATATAAAGGTTCACTTAGTCTCATTCTCACCCATGGCTATACCAGCACTATCCAACAGAAATAAGCCACCTATGAAAGTTAAATTCTAGTAGCCACATTAAAGAAAATTTTAAACTAGATAAAATTAATTTAATATTATATCTTATTTTGCTCAATATAGCCCAACTCTGATCCTTTCAACATATAATCAATGTAAAAATGCTAATAAGATGTTTTACATACGCTTTCATGTATCTTCAAAATCTGCTGTGTGTATAATCACAGCACATCTCAATTCCAGCTCCCCACCAGTGCTCAAGTATGACTGGGACTACAGTGCTGGACCATGTGGATCTAAAAGCGGACTCTCCCTGCACACCTGGGAATAGGAAGACCAGTGCATCAGAAAATATAGCCCAGCTCTTTACCAGTTCTTAGAACTTCATTATGTCACCTGGGACCACCCAGCTAACAGCTAGCTGAGACCTGTCATCCAACACCACCAGGACTTCAAATATTTTGCCATACCTAACTCACATGAAAAGAATTTGGAGAAGACATACAAATGGAAAGAGGAAAGAAGGGAGGGAGAAAGGAGAAACATAGAAATCTTAAAACATATCATTATGGTATTTTTCAATAATTCTCAAAATGTGGTCCATAGACCTCCTTAGAGTCCCCAGGATCCTCTTGGGGAGTATGTAGTCAAAGGTTTTAAAAGAAGAAGGAATAATGGGAGGAGAAGGAGGAGGAGGAGGAGGAGAGAAGGAGGAGGTGAAGAAGAAAAAGAGGAAGAAGAAAAAGGAGGGGGAGGGGCGGGGGGAGGAGCAGGAAGAGGAGAAGGAAAAAGCTTCTTTGCTTTGTTGTCACTTACACTGAATGACGCAAAAGAAATGGTGGGGAAGCTGCTGGTGCCTTAGTCCAAGATAAAGGCATGGCACCAACTTGTGCTAATGATCACTGTTTTCTTCCCTACTGGACACATCAAAGGAAAGGAAAGGAAAAAGCCAGTTTCACTTAAAGATGTCCATTTTTCTAAAGCAGTGGAAATGGTTATTTTTATTGACCTTAACTTGAGATACACGCCTTTTTAATGTTCTATGTGACAAAATGGAATTCACATAAAGCACTGTTGCTGCATGTTGAAGTATGATATTTTTCTATAGAAAAGCCCTTGTATGATTAAGTTTTGAGCTGAACTAGTCTCTCTTTTCATGGACTACCATTTTTACCTAGGAAAAAAATGACTGAGAGACATGATTCACAGAATTGGGTATTAGACATATATTTCCTTGAAAAATATCAGTGATGGAAAAGAACAGATAGCATATATCATTAGGAAAAATTCGCCTTTTAAGTGAAAATTAGAATTATAGAAAACATAGCCATCATCATGAGCTCACCTTCCTCACAAAGACTTTTCTGATGTTATCGGTAATAATATCTTAAAATGTGACTTTTTAAGTGTTTTATAAAGAACTGTGCCAACATTTGGAAAATCTATCTGGATAAGTCATTGAACTAATATTTTCCTAATGACCATTGAATGAGGTTTTTAAAAGCACTTATGGGTAAAAGATTCATCAAAGTGAAAGAGAGACCAATGGCTTTTGACGTAATAGGCACATAAAGTGTATTGGTGTCATTTCAGACAGCACAGAGCAACTGTAAGAAAGTGCCATTTGTAGATTTTCATCTAGTATCTAAGAAGAATATCTGAAAATGCTAGAATACTCTTTCATTTCCCTACTGCATATCCAGGTGAGCCCATATTTTATTTTATTATTATTATTTCTTAATAGTCACCCGAAGATATTTTTCCCATTGATTTTTAGAAAGAGTGGAAGGGAGAGGGAGAGACGGAGAGAAACACTGATGTAACCAGGGCCGGGAGCCTACAACCAAGGTACGTGCCCTTGACTGGAAACGAACCCGGGACCCTTCAGTCTGCAGGCTGATGCTCTCTCCACTGAGCCAAACCGGGTAGGGCCCCATATTTTCTTTATGTACCTCAACCAAAACAGCACATTACAACTGGTGAACACGGAAGCATATCTGTGTACCTGTCTCCTATTAAGCCAAACATTTGCAAAAATGTAAAGCAGTGACACTATTCTCACTATTTTTTAAAATAAGTTTATTATTTATGTTAACATGCCGTTGGTTTAATATTCTTAACTTAAAATGATTTAAACAAAATATTTTTAAATTTAAAATTTTTAATTCCCAATATAATAAATATTGATAGATTATCCCACATAAATGATAGCTTCTAGGAATTCTCAATAATTTTTAAGAGTGTAGTGGGGACCTGAGATGAGTAGAAAGAGCACAAAGGTTTTATCACGGAGACATAGTTTGATACCTTCGTTCAGGCCTCTTACCAGACATGTAACCTTGATCACTTACTAGAGTTGTAACCTTGGTCAAGTTACTGGTTGGGAATTATGGACATAATAGTCTAGCATATTACTTGGTACCTGGAAACCATTGAAAACTGTTGGCAATTATTACATTTGTTACTATAGCCCTGTCCAGATTATCTCCCTACAGCTGTTCTCTCTAAGTTCAATCATATAATCTTGGGAATAAACTATAATTTCCCATCAGCAGTGTCACTCCCTTTGATATAAACAACTCATTGTCTACACCGGTGAGCTGGATGGACTGCCATTGGGGGGGAATATGCTACAGCATGTTGTAAGTCCTGTGGGATTGGTCAGGAGTATATTTACTTCTGCTGGTCTGTACTGGCTCAAAATTGTGCAAGTTGGCAGGTGGCACCCTCACACAGTCCTCCTCTTTGGCTTGCAGGAGACACACTCTTGGAAGCAGACAACTAACGATGGGTGTGAGAAGAACTCTCGGGTCTTACCATCTGTTTATCATTTTGAGGCCCTGAGCACTTCACTCTGTGAGAAATGGCATGATTTTGGCACGGGCTGAGGAAGGGTGGAGAAGGGAAATGGGGAAAGGAATCTTTCTGTAGGTGACATTTGGCAGGAAAGTGATGCTTCCCGTGTGCATGCGTGAGGGCTTGAGCGTGGAGAGTTGAGGAGCTCTACTGTTTCTGTTCATTCTACTTGCAATGCTGTCCAATTTGGAAGGATATTTACACTGGGCTGCTTGATTGAAGTAATTTCTCATGTTTCCGTCAAATAGTGATTCCATATTGTATGGATGGATTAAAATTTTCCATGTGGATAAAAATGTATCCTGCCCATAACCCCAAAGTCATACCATTTAGTAGAAGTATATGATGGAGACTTTTATCTTGTTCCAGTTAAGCTAAGAGTCCAGGAAATCCCTTTCTATAATAAACAGAAACATGAATTGGATTTCACCTTCTAAGTCCTTGGCCATAATAAAGCATTTTGAATAGAGAAACACATTTGTAATGAATAACAAAGGAGACCTAATGTTTTTTCCCTATAACATCTTTCTTATTAAACTAAAACATATCCATTTATCAAATTGGAAGTCTTTAATGCATATATCATAAATGTAGCTCAGTAGTAGATAATATGAAGCTTAAAGTAAAGAAAATAGATGACAGGTTATGGAAAATAATTTTTATTCATTAAATCATTTCCTCATCAATTAGAATTCCCAAAAATATGTAGATTGTAGCATATTTTAAAATGTCTTGGAACATAGTAATGGAAGGAAGATCTTGTTTTACTTTGGAAGTTGCTGGGATCTTTGTAAGTCCCCAGTAGAATTTCATCAATTTTCGTAAATGTTTAGTGATGAAACTATAAATCACTTTCAGGTCATCTTTCAGGGATGTGCAAACAAGACGACAAGATGTCATTTTTCAATTTGCAATCTACTCAGGAGATAGGAAGTTGGTGTTGATCATCCAGCTGTTTGCACTTCCAAAAAGGAACCTCCTTAGTTACCGCCCCGTCAGCGAAAAGGTAAAAAGAAGCACCATATTTAGTAACTCTTATCAACCACATTTTTCAAGCATGAAGAGATGTGGGAGACTTTTTTTATTTTTGGATAAATTTTCACATTTATAAAGTAAACTATGATACCAAAGTTACGCAAAGCAATATTATATTTATCCAATTTTATGAGGATTAAATGTGATAACTATTTGGGATTCTTCTACTACACACATGATTTTGCCAGTGGAAGAAATCATGACCCAATTCTGGCATTGGGAATAAAATTGTAACTCGTGGCATGCTTTTAGACCAAACAAAATTTTATGTGCCCTCCTTTAGAAGCTCCTTTCTCCAGAAGCTTGACCCTCATCACCACTGCGGACTGTTTCCTGTTCCGCTGTTAGAACTGCCTCACACTAATTTCCTATCCTTGTATATTTTTCCAAAATCATGGCAGACATCTGTTAGTGGAGGACTGGAGGATTAATGGCTTACATTCGTTCTTGTAAGCTCTCTGTGAGCTGTGAGCAGACCATGTCGGAAACTAGCGTTTGGGGAGCATGTGTGGGAGCATGTAGGTGGTGGCCTCTTATCTACTTGGGACAGTGCTCCTGTGATGGAGTGCTGAGCGCCTGTCTGTGGCTCCAAGCGGCCTGAGTGTGATTGCATTGTCATTGCTGAAATAAATGTTCTGCAGCTGCAGTTAGGTTCTCAGTGTCTCCGAGAAACTATTTTCTGTGTTTCTAGCTACGCCTTTTGTTCATATCCCACAACTGTTTTAAAACCTATATTTCTCAAGCTTTATACACATTTCTAACACACTCCGCCATCCATTGTGCCTCCTATTTTGCAATAAAAAAGAGTCCAACAGGAGTGAGTCCACTTAGTTTTCCATGCCCACATCTACAATCTTATTTATATCTGCTTTGCCATCTTATTTTTTTTATTACCAATTTTAAAAACAAAGATGTTCCTCCTTCTGTCTACAAAAGGAATGTTTATCCCCCTATACTCTCATCTCCTCCCATCTTGTCATGGACCCTTTCCGTTAGTCAAGCAATTATTACTTAAAGAAACCCTTCCCGTGCATAGCACGTGCAAGACATCGAACTAGACGTTATGGATACACAAATGAAAACCATTTAGCAGGACAAGAGAGGAGCTACAGTTGATTATAAAAAGCTGGTAGGCTCTACACCGAGGAGTCTACGAAGGGTGCAGCAGGAGCACAGGCTGCCGAAAGGCCCGTGGTGAGTGGGATTTGGGGAATTGTGACTGCAGGGACCACAGGAGCCTCTAGATAGAATATTGGAGTCTCCTCACTGGAGTCGGCTGCAGCGAGGTCGTGTGCAAGGCGAGGCAGGATGACTTACAAGGGCTGAGAGCTGGCACTTACTCCATCAAAGACAACAGAATTTTTTCTGGTCTGAGCGATATGAACATAATACGTGTGTGTACATGTGACAGACATCATCTGAGCCTTGCTTTTGTTATAATGATCCTTTGTAAAGTCTGTGGGGAGTTGCTTTACCAAATTTTTGGTTGTTGCCACTACTACCACACTATGTAAACAACCGGTCTGGATCAATTAACAAAAACGGGTCACGTGGTTTTCCCTCTGTCTGTCCTTTAATTGGAAAGACTAAAGGACGTCGGACCTCCTTGCTTGTCTACTGGCAGTTCCTAGGACTGGATGGTGCCTAGGGCTCTTGCTTCAAAGGCCCGTCACAAGGCCCAGATGGCAGCATCGCATGCCTGTAAATACACATGTTAGCCGGTCACACATGTGATCAGGAAACGGGGACGAAGCTGACTTCCTAAGGCTGATGCCACTGGGTGCAGGAGGGGGGTCCCACAACGGTTGCGGGGTCTGTTCTCTCTCGGGCTAGAAAGAGCCATTTCCCTTCCTTCCATAGAGAACAGTTCAGGAGTCGAAGAGGAAGTAAATCTGTTCGGAGGAGTTCAGAAGTAAGAAGTGCTGGAAGGGAAAGGTGGACACTTCCAGAAATCCTGGAAGGCTGGCTGGTCAGCAGAATTCTAAGGTGCCCCTCCGTCCGGTTATTACACGCCAATCTAGGTATGGCTGTGAGGGAATTCCACGGGACCATCGCGGTCCAAATCAGCTGACTTTGACATCGATGGTCAGAAGGGCCACTTGAAAAATTACTCCAGGAGGCTGGAAATGGGTCTGTAGCCCAACACGCTGACGTCGGAGGTCTTCCATGAGAGGATTAGCCTGAGGTTCTGGAGGCTGTCCCAGTGTTAAACCTCAGATGAACAATAGCAGCTATTTATGGATTCCCTGACTCAATATGTTTCTTTAATGTGCAGGACCAAACAAAAATTAAACATGAAGTGTGAATTCATATGAAATGTGCAATTCTATGTCACTACTGGCAGAGTTACAGGATGCAATGGCTTCATTATTCTGCGCTTACTGAAAATGTGATTTTAAAAAGGGTGAATGTCTCCATAAAGTGGAGCAAGTGACATTTCATACTATTTGGAGTCACCTAGTTCACTTATCTCCAGGATGGGGCTGCTCCTGGTTGTTGGGAGAAAATGCCCCACTCGCCTCCTGTCTCTGTGTGATTTATAAACAAGGCACTAATTTCCCTTTCGTCCCAGACCAAGATGTGTGTACAGGGATGAGGCTTGAGAAAGAGGGTCTCTGTTTAGAACAAAGGGCTGATTCCCTTGCTGCTCCGTGTAATGGTGAGAAGGTCTTCCATAACAGAGGACTGGTTTGCTCTAGTCCGAGCAGTGTGTGTGTGTGTGTGTGTGTGTGTGTGTGTGTGGTCTGCTATGAGGCACACTGACTGGGTGTGTGGCATCCACATGGACCCATGTGTGTCACCCTCATAATCCGGGAGGTAACACATGTGCTGTGTCCATGCTGCTCTAAGACACAAATGATAGTTTGTCTCACATCCAGGGGTCTCTTGTCTTCTGCTGAAATCAGAGAGATGATGACAGAATACCGTATTTTCCGGCGTATAAGACGACTGGGCATATAAGATTTTCCTGGGTTAAAAAGTCGTCTTATACGCCGGAAAATACGGTAGTTAATTGCAGTTAGTTTAAAATCTACCCTGGACACTGACCGATAAACTTATAAACCTAATAGGTTAGCACACAACCTAGCTGTTTCCACAGTTATAAAACAGAGGATTTTGGTAAAAAGTAAAATATGTGTTTTCCCTTGTTGATCTGTATAAAATGTCTAATGAGATTACTTTCCTATATCAACCTCTGGATGTATGATTTATCTTTAAAAGATTAAAACGAATACTTCAAGATCTTAATAAACTATTATCTTCCTAACGTCACTTGGGGAGTTCAGCTTCAACCACGTCTCCTACATTTATCAACAAAAAGAATAATAATGAAGGAATGTTCTTTGCTCATTGATTTAGAAATGCCAAAATTTTAGGGTGGATAAAGAAATACCTTTTCAGACCTTACCTTTTTTGGTTAAATATGGAAACAAAATATTCTCATTAATTTTCCTTTCTCGATGCTCTATCAAATTCCTTGCATGAACACTATTCATTTTCTTTAGCATTTACTATAGAAAAGTTATTTCAGGATATTAATGAAAGTGAGAACAAATATGATATACACCGACTTTAAGCGCTTCGTTCTATTCAGTGGTTCAGTTCAATCTGTTCAGCCATAAACTGACCTTTGTTAATGGAAACACTTTCATTTTACGTATAAATTTTTAAGATCCTGTGTCTGAGATAGATCGTAGTAAGTTAATGGCTCTGTAGGCACAGTGGTTTCGGACCTGCTTGCTAAATTGCATCTGTACCAGCCTGGTCAGCTGGGGTGTATGCCTGTCCGGCCAGCCTTTCTCTGGACCCGCTGCCACTGGGGAAAAGCTGGGGAAATGCACTAAGCACCTGCTCTGCCGTCCTGCATGATGGACCCCGGCATTTTATCTCACTTTGTGTTGCCTTCCGAAGCGTTTATTGCTCAGTCCTCTGGCATCTCTCCACTATAATGGTTTGGGTGTTTTCAAGACAAGAAAACACAAAAACATTTTCAACTAAGTTGAAAGACATCCCAATAGTTCAGGGTAGGTTATATGATCTATTCCACAGCCTGGGAAGCCGCATAGGACTTGTTGTAGAAGATACTATTCTGAAAGAAAAGGAGGTGGGGAGACAGAGAGACACACAGAGAGAGGAGAGGAAAGGACACTTCCTGGGAAACAAGCGTTATCAGCTTCTACATTGGCGACAAGAGGCTCTCCTCCCTTCCAGGCCCTGGGCCACCGTCGCAGGTGCTGTCTTTACTTCCCACAGAAGACGGATCGTGTCCTTTGAGCTCTGGGGTCCTGTGACCTCCTCATAGCAGATACCTATTACTTGCACCATGAGCATCCCATTTGTCAGTCGTAGAATAAGCTGTCAGCCCTTAGGAATCTTATAATTAAATTGTGCTTTCCTTTTATATCTTTGATAATCCTTAGAAGACCTTGGGGTCATGGAGAACTGGTTCAAATATTGAGTGAAATATTGAATTAACTTTAAATTCTCTAGAAGGTTATGAATAGCCCATTTAGCCACATCCCGGAGGACAGAGATTGCAAGCTATAAGTCTACAAGGAAATTGGTGCTTTCAGGGGGCAGATAGTTTGAAGGAACAGGAGAAGGTCTGGCAGCTGTAAACACTACAGTTCCTTATTTGTCTGTTGTTTTTTTTTTCAACTTGAAGAGAAGATGAGTTAAATGAACTATCAACACAGAAGACTTATCGTTGTGCCTTTTATAGCTCTGAGGAGTTGACCCTTCATCACCTGCATTATTCCTCTGTCCCAGTCTTACCGCAGGAAGAGAAGGGAGGCTTTGCAGCTAAGATATCAGAATATTGCTTTTGTAGGAACCCCAAACCTTGACACTCAATCAATCCTTTGGTGAGTGGTGCTAATGAGGTCAAGTTTCCAAATCTGGATTCCACCTGAACCTACTATATGGCAGCAGATCACTTCATTATTTGTTTCCAGGAACTTTATTAAAATGTGCAATGATTCCTTTACTCACTTACTTATTAATTGAACTATATTCATGGTCCCTGACTATATATTAGGCATCATGCAAG